>NW_027675523.1:0-45000 GCF_965601325.2 Salmo salar | reverse complement strand
TCAACAGGTTATCAGAGAGAGATTATCAGAGGTTATCAGAGAGAGATTATCAGAGGTTATCAGAGAGAGATTATCAGAGGTTATCAGAGAGAGATTATCAGAGAGAGATTATTAGAGGTTATCAGAGAGAGATTATCAGAGAGAGACTATCAGAGAGAGATTATTAGAGATGATCAGAGAGAGATTATCAGAGATTATCAGAGAGAGATTATCAGAGAGAGATTATCAGAGAGAGATTATCAGAGAGAGATTATAAGAGAGAGATTATTAGAGAGAGATTATCAGAGAGAGATTATTAGAGAGAGATTATTAGAGAGAGATTATCAGAGATTATCAGAGAGAGGTTATCAGAGAGAGGTTATTAGAGAGAGATTATCAGAGAGAGATTATTAGAGAGAGATTATTAGAGAAAGATTATTAGAGGTTATTAGAGAGATTATCAGAGAGAGATTATCAGAGGTTATTAGAGAGAGATTATCAGAGAGAGATTATCAGAGAGAAATTATTAGAGAGAGATTATCAGAGGTTATTAGAGAGAGATTATCAGAGAGAGATTATTAGAGAGAGATTATTAGAGAAAGATTATTAGAGGTTATTAGAGAGAGATTATCAGAGAGAGATTATTAGAGAGAGATTATTAGAGAGAGATTATGAGAGGTTATTAGAGAGAGATTATCAGAGAGAGATTACTGGAGAGATTATTAGAGAGATATTATCAGAGATTATTAGAGAGAGGTTATCAGAGAGAGGTTATTAGAGAGAGGTTATTAGAGAGAGATTATCAGAGAGAGATTATCAGAGGTTATTAGAGAGAGATTATCAGAGAGAGATTATCAGAGAAAGGTTATCAGAGAGAGATTATCAGAGGTTATCAGAGAGAGATTATCAGAGGTTATTAGAGAGAGATTATCAGAGAGAGATTATTAGAGGTTATTAGAGAGAGATTATTAGAGAGAGGTTATTAGAGAGAGATTATCAGAGAGAGATTATCAGAGAGAGATTATCAGAGAGAGATTATCAGAGAAAGGTTATCAGAGAGAGATTATTAGAGGTTATTAGAGAGAGATTATCAGAGAGAGATTATCAGAGAGAGATTATCAGAGATTATCATTTACATTTTACATTTAAGTCATTTAGCAGACGCTCTTATCCAGAGCGATTTACAAGTTTGTGCATTCACCTATAATATCCAGTTGAACAACCACTTTACAATAGTGCATCTAAATCTTTTAAGGGGGGGTTAGAAGGATTACTTTATCCTATCCCAGGTATTCCTTAAAGAGGTGGGGTTTCAGGTGTCTCCGGAAGGTGGTGATTGACTCCGCTGTCCTGGCGTCGTGAGGGAGCTTGTTCCACCATTGGGGTGCCAGAGCACCCCAATGGTGGAGAGAGAGATTATTAGAGGTTATTAGAGAGAGATTATTAGAGATTATTAGAGAGAGATTATTAGAGATTATTAGAGAGAGATTATCAGAGAGAGATTATCAGAGATTATCAGAGAGAGATTATTAGAGGTTATTAGAGAGAGATTATTAGAGAGAGATTATTAGAGATTATTAGAGAGAGATTATTAGAGATTATTAGAGAGAGATTATTAGAGATTATTAGAGAGAGATTATTAGAGAGAGATTATTAGAGAGAGATTATTAGAGGTTATCAGAGAGAGATTATTAGAGAGAGGTTATCAGAGAGAGATTATCAGAGAGAGATTATCAGAGAGAGATTATCAGAGAGAGATTATTAGAGGTTATCAGAGAGAGATTATCAGAGAGAGATTATTAGAGAGAGATTATCAGAGAGAGATTATTAGAGAGAGATTATCAGAGAGAGATTATTAGAGAGAGGTTATCAGAGAGAGATTATCAGAGAGAGATTATTAGAGAGAGATTATCAGAGAGAGATTATTAGAGAAAGGTTATCAGAGAGAGATTATCAGAGGTTATCAGAGAGAGATTATCAGAGGTTATTAGAAAGAGATTATCAGAGAGAGATTATCAGAGAGAGATTATTAGAGGTTATTAGAGAGAGATTATTAGAGAGAGATTATCAGAGAGAGATTATTAGAGAGAGATTATTAGAGAGAGATTATTAGAGGTTATCAGAGAGAGATTATTAGAGAGAGATTATCAGAGAGAGATTATTAGAGAGAGATTATCAGAGAGAGATTATTAGAGAGAGGTTATTAGAGAGAGATTATTAGAGGTTATCAGAGAGAGATTATTAGAGAGAGATTATCAGAGAGAGATTATTAGAGAGAGGTTATCAGAGAGAGATTATTCGAGAGAGATAAATTCAAACTGACCTGAGACTGAGACAGTCCCCTGGGGCTCTGAGACAGTCCCCTGGAGCTCTGAGACAGTCCCCTGGGGCTCTGAGACAGTCCCCTGGGGCTCTGAGACAGTCCCCTGGGGCTCTGAGACAGTCCCCTGGGGCTCTGAGACAGTCCCCTGGGGCTCTGAGACAGTCCCCTGGAGCTCTGAGACAGTCCCCTGGGGCTCTGAGACAGTCCCCTGGGGCTCTGAGACAGTCCCCTGGGGCTCTGAGACAGTCCCCTGGAGCTCTGAGACAGTCCCCTGGATCTCTGTTAAGACGGACCTCCTCGGTCGTTCAGGGTGAATTATTATTATTATAGTATCAGAATAATAAGGGCAGCAGGTACGTTCATTTAGCCACTCTATTTAGATAAATGTCTGCCAGGGGGAACTTCAACATTATATTAATATTTTATATTAAAATAATGAAATTCAGTTTTTCATCTGTGGATAACAGCCCGTCTACACCAGCATGTGCAGCTTCCATTTCCTTCCTGTTTCTATGTTCTTCTCCTCAGGTGTTCCATTTCCTTCCTGTTTCTATGTTCTTCTCCTCAGGCGTTCCATTTCCTTCCTGTTTCTCTGTTCTTCTCCTCAGGCGTTCCATTTCCTTCCTGTTTCTCTGTTCTTCTCCTCAGGTGTTCCATTTCCTTCCTGTTTCTCTGTTCTTCTCCTCAGGCGTTCCATTTCCTTCCTGTTTCTCTGTTCTTCTCCTCAGACGTTCCATTTCCTTCCTGTTTCTCTGTTCTTCTCCTCAGACGTTCCATTTCCTTCCTGTTTCTCTGTTCTTCTCCTCAGACGTTCCATTTCCTTCCTGTTTCTCTGTTCTTCTCCTCAGGCGTTCCATTTCCTTCCTGTTTCTCTGTTCTTCTCCTCAGACGTTCCATTTCCTTCCTGTTTCTCTGTTCTTCTCCTCAGACGTTCCATTTCCTTCCTGTTTCTCTGTTCTTCTCCTCAGACGTTCCATTTCCTTCCTGTTTCTCTGTTCTTCTCCTCAGACGTTCCATTTCCTTCCTGTTTCTCTGTTCTTCTCCTCAGACGTTCCATTTCCTTCCTGTTTCTCTGTTCTTCTCCTCAGGCGTTCCATTTCCTTCCTGTTTCTCTGTTCTTCTCCTCAGACGTTCCATTTCCTTCCTGTTTCTCTGTTCTTCTCCTCAGGCGTTCCATTTCCTTCCTGTTTCTCTGTTCTTCTCCTCAGACGTTCCATTTCCTTCCTGTTTCTCTGTTCTTCTCCTCAGGCGTTCCATTTCCTTCCTGTTTCTCTGTTCTTCTCCTCAGGCGTTCCATTTCCTTCCTGTTTCTCTGTTCTTCTCCTCAGACGTTCCATTTCCTTCCTGTTTCTCTGTTCTTCTCCTCAGGCGTTCCATTTCCTTCCTGTTTCTCTGTTCTTCTCCTCAGACGTTCCATTTCCTTCCTGTTTCTCTGTTCTTCTCCTCAGGCGTTCCATTTCCTTCCTGTTTCTCTGTTCTTCTCCTCAGACGTTCCATTTCCTTCCTGTTTCTCTGTTCGTCTCCTCAGGCGTTCCATTTCCTTCCTGTTTCTCTGTTCTTCTCCCCAGGCGTTCCGTTTCCTTCCTGTTCTTCTCCTCAGGCGTTCCGTTTCCTTCCTGTTTCTCTGTTCTTCTCCTCAGGCGTTCCATTTCCTTCCTGTTTCTCTGTTCTTCTCCTCAGGCGTTCCGTTTCCTTCCTGTTTCTCTGTTCTTCTTCTCAAGAGTTCCATTTGCTTCCGTTCTATATGGGGGTGGCAGGGTAGCCTAGTGGTTTGAGCGTTGGACTAGTAATCTGAAAGGTTGCTGGATTGAATCCCCGAGCTGACAAGGTACAAATCTGCCGTTCTTCCCCCTGAACAAGGCATTTAACCCACTGTTCCCCAGTAGGCCGTCATTATAAATAAGAATTTGTTCTTAACCGACTTTCCTAGTTAAATAAAGGTTCAAATATATATATGTTTCTCTGTTCTTCTCCTCCATTTGCTTCCTTGTTCCCGTTCATTCTCACCCCTCTCCCCCCCTGCTCTGATTGGTGGTTTGGGTGAGGCGCGCAGCAGGCTGTGAAGACACAGGAAATGACTGTTAATGAAAAAGCTGACAGGTTCCTCCCATACCGTGCACTGCGTAGCACAGACACCCTGTTCCCTATGTAGTGCACTACTTTTGACCAGACCCCTATGGGCCCTGGTAGTGCACTACTTTTGACCCCTATGGGCCCTGGTAGTGCACTAATTTTGACCCCTATGGGCCAGGTAGTGCACTACTTTTGACCAGACCCCTATGGGCCCTGGTAGTGCACTACTTTTGACCCCTATGGGCCCTGGTAGTGCACTACTTTTGACCCCTATGGGCCCTGGTAGTGCACTACTTTTGACCCCTATGGGCCCTGGTAGTGCACTACTTTTGACCCCTATGGGCCCTGGTAGTGCACTACTTTTGACCAGACCCCTATGGGCCCTGGTAGTGCACTACTTTTGACCCCTATGGGCCCTGGTAGTGCACTACTTTTGACCAGACCCCTATGGGCCCTGGTAGTGCACTACTTTTGACCCCTATGGGCCCTGGTAGTGCACTACTTTTGACCAGACCCCTATGGGCCCTGGTAGTGCACTACTTTTGACCCCTATGGGCCCTGGTAGTGCACTACTTTTGACCAGACCCCTATGGGCCCTGGTAGTGCACTACTTTTGACCCCTATGGGCCCTGGTAGTGCACTACTTTCGACCAGACCCCTATGAGCCCTGGTAGTGCACTACTTTTGACCAGACCCCTATGGGCCCTGGTAGTGCACTACTTTTGACCAGACCCCTATGGGCCAGGTAGTGCACTACTTTTAGCGTGTTGGCACGTATCCCCCCTGTCGACACCTTGACAACCAGGATGGATCTTTTGACCTCCACACTGACAGGACGGGAGGACGGGAGGAGAATGGGGAAAGAGAGAAGAGGAGGATGGGAGGAGAATGGGGAAAGAGAGAAGAGGAGGATGGGAGGACGGGAGGAGAATGGGGAAAGAGAGAAGAGGAGGACGGGAGGATGGGAGGAGAATGGGGAAAGAGAGAAGAGGAGGATGGGAGGATGGGAGGAGAATGGGGAAAGAGAGAAGAAGAGGACGGGAGGACAGGAGGAGAATGGGGAAAGAGAGAAGAAGAGGACGGGAGGAGAATGGGGAAAGAGAGAAGAGGAGGACGGGAGGACGGGAGGAGAATGGGGAAAGAGAGAAGAGGAGGACGGGAGGACGGGAGGAGAATGGGGAAAGAGAGAAGAGGAGGACGGGAGGACGGGAGGAGAATGGGGAAAGAGAGAAGAGGAGGACGGGAGGACGGGAGGAGAATGGGGAAAGAGAGAAGAGGAGGATGGGAGGACGGGAGGAGAATGGGGAAAGAGAGAAGAGGAGGATGGGAGGACGGGAGGAGAATGGGGAAAGAGAGAAGAGGAGGACGGGAGGAGAATGGGGAAAGAGAGAAGAGGAGGACGGGAGGACGGGAGGAGAATGGGGAAAGAGAGAAGAGGAGGATGGGAGGACGGGAGGAGAATGGGGAAAGAGAGAAGAGGAGGACGGGAGGACGGGAGGAGAATGGGGAAAGAGAGAAGAGGAGGACGGGAGGACGGGAGGAGAATGGGGAAAGAGAGAAGAGGAGGACGGGAGGACGGGAGGAGAATGGGGAAAGAGAGAAGAGGAGGACGGGAGGATGGGAGGAGAATGGGGAAAGAGAGAAGAGGAGGACGGGAGGACAGGAGGAGAATGGGGAAAGAGAGAAGAGGAGGATGGGAGGACGGGAGGAGAATGGGGAAAGAGAGAAGAGGAGGACGGGAGGACGGGAGAAGAATGGGGAAAGAGAGAAGAGGAGGATGGGAGGACGGGAGGAGAATGGGGAAAGAGAGAAGAGGAGGATGGGAGGACGGGAGGAGAATGGGGAAAGAGAGAAGAGGAGGATGGGAGGACGGGAGGAGAATGGGGAAAGAGAGAAGAGGAGGATGGGAGGACGGGAGGAGAAAGAGGGAACACAATCCATAGAACCAGCTATGTTGTTATGTGTCAAATAAGACAGAAAAAGTCTTAAATAAATATTATCTAAGGTTTTTATGTTGTTTTTTTTTTAAATTATTTTTATTTAAATACAATTCTCAAGTATTTTCCTCTTCCTGCATCACTTGAATGTAGTGTTAGGGAATAATTAGCGAGCGAATATGTGGGTAGTAACAGGGCTGTAGTCTGTAGTTATTGTGGGTAGTAACAGGGCTGTAGTCTGTAGTTATTGTGGGGCAGTAACAGGGCTGTAGTCTGTAGTTATTGTGGGGCAGTAACAGGGCTGTAGTCTGTAGTTATTGTGGGTAGTAACAGGGCTGTAGTCTGTAGTTATTGTGGGGTAGTAACAGGGCTGTAGTCTGTAGTTATTGTATGGCAGTAACAGGGCTGTAGTCTGTAGTTATTGTGGGTAGTAACAGGGCTGTAGTCTGTAGTTATTGTGGGGCAGTAACAGGGCTGTAGTCTGTAGTTATTGTGGGGCAGTAACAGGGCTGTAGTCTGTAGTTATTGTATGGCAGTAACAGGGCTGTAGTCTGTAGTTATTGTGGGGCAGTAACAGGGCTGTAGTCTGTAGTTATTGTGGGGCAGTAACAGGGCTGTAGTCTGTAGTTATTGTATGGCAGTAACAGGGCTGTAGTCTGTAGTTATTGTGGGGCAGTAACAGGGCTGTAGTCTGTAGTGTAGGGTGTAGTGGGTGGCAGTAACAGGGCTGTAGTCTGTAGTTATTGTAGTGGCAGTAACAGGGCTGTAGTCTGTAGTTATTGTGGGGCAGTAACAGGGCTGTAGTCTGTAGTTATTGTGGGGTCAGTAACAGGGCTGTAGTCTGTAGTTATTGTGGGGGCAGTAACAGGGCTGTAGTCTGTAGTTATTGTGGGGCAGTAACAGGGCTGTAGTCTGTAGTTATTGTGGGGCAGTAACAGGGCTGTAGTCTGTAGTTATTGTGGGGCAGTAACAGGGCTGTAGTCTGTAGTTATTGTGGGGCAGTAACAGGGCTGTAGTCTGTAGTTATTGTGGGGGGCGAGCGTAGATGGGGGGCAGGGCTGTAGTCTGTAGTTATTGTGGGGCAGTAACAGGGCTGTAGTCTGTAGTTATTGTGGGGCAGTAACAGGGCTGTAGTCTGTAGTTATTGTGGGGCAGTTACAGGGCTGTAGTCTGTAGTTATTGTGGGGCAGTAACAGGGCTGTAGTCTGTAGTTATTGTGGGGTAGTAACAGGGCTGTAGTCTGTAGTTATTGTGGGGTAGTAACAGGGCTGTAGTCTGTAGTTATTGTGGGGCAGTAACAGGGCTGTAGTCTGTAGTTATTGTGGGGCAGTAACAGGGCTGTAGTCTGTAGTTATTGTGGGGGCAGTAACAGGGCTGTAGTCTGTAGTCAGTCATATCTACAGTATAGTAGTTAATTGGTCAGTTAATTGTGAACTGAATTGACAGTAGTTAATTGGTCAGTTAATTGTGAACTGAATTGACCGTAGCTAATTGGTCAGTTAATTGTGAACTGAATTGACAGTAGTTAAACAGCCAACAGAAGAACGATGTCTCAGCGGTGGTAGGAGACGATACGGATATTTGAGAGAAGCTTTTTATATTTTTGCTTAATTACAAAACGGGTACATTTTGATAATGTGCTAATCACATCAGATTCCCCCCCCCCCCAAAATAAAGAAAACATTTTCATTAGCATAACCTGAAGCCTGCCTATGGTTTCATTGGTATAATCCACATGCATCAATTGTTTAGGGGATAGACTACAGTATATGGGATCATTTGGGTTAATGATAAATTAATTTATTACCCTCCCCCCCCCCCCCCCCTTCACACACACTAATAAATCCCCCATCTGTATTTATTTATTTGTAATCCAGAGCACATCATGAGCATCCTGGTGCTGCTTCCATTCATTCCATGTCCAGGATTTTCTTCAAATAAAAACTCATCTGTATTCATAATGCTGCTGCATTACGTTTCCTACCCCACTAGTGAAATTTCATTTTCAGATCATTCCCAGAGACCCACGTTGTGAGATAAGACGTACAGTATTGCGTGGATGTTTTTGGAGTCTAGTTCATCCTATGTGAGTATGGAGGTAGGTGCGTATCAGTGGCGGCTGGTGGCAGGGGCTATAGGAGGACGGGTTCATTGAAATGTCTGGAATGGAATACATGTAACAGAGTTTTGATGTGTTTAATACCATCCAGTGAGCACTTCCTCCTATAGTTCCTCCCACCAGCCTCCTCTGGTGCATATCGTCGTTATAATCTAAAGTAGCGTCGTTAGAGAAAGTAGCATAGCACTTTATCACCGCCTGCTGGTCAAAGAAAAAGGCCAATCTAATAGTGTATGAAATCAACCGCTAGAGGGAAGCAGACACCTGTTCAATCACAGAGAGACCCGGGCAGTACCGAGCAACACACTGACAAGGAACGGACACCTGCGTCATAATATCCCGGAAGTCAAGCCGCACCGGGAGCAGGATTTGAAATGGTATACGTTGAATATTATGGAGCAGCGTGTTTTGTTTTGTTGTTGCTCACCAGTGCAGTTCTTCTAAAGAAGAAACAACGATACAATGGAGCCTAAACCACATTGTTTGCAAACTGCACGGATGTGAGGTTTGTTTCCCTATAGAAGCACTGGTTCTCTTACCTTTATATTCCAGGTTTCATGTCATATTTAAGGGCATATCGGATGGTCTGCTCCTCCTGTAATAGTAACGCCAACCAGGGTTATACTATAAGATTGAAATGGGGGGGGAAAACTATGAAATAGCTCCTCAATAACCGTCTGATGTATATATTTAATGTATTAAATTAATAGTGACCACAACCCTTCCGAAAGTACATTTTAAATCGTGTTTAAAATGCGATTTTTATCCATTTATTCCATTTCCAATTTTAACTTCCAGTGCAGTGCGGCTTTAACTTTCTGGGTTATAGTGACGCATCTGGCAATGCCTTCTCTGTATATTCCCAAAGCTCAGAGTGCTTTCTGGGGAAAAAAACTGGGGAACTCGGAAACATACCACGTTCAATCGTGACGTCAGTCAATTCCCGATTTAGAAACGGATGAAAGTTTGAAACGATTTTCCCCCCTGTCGGAAAAAAATAAATATATAATAATAATAATAAATAAATAAAATCTCGAGTTCCCATTTTGTCGTGAACGTCTGAATTCGGTGATTTCCGAGTTCCCAGTTGTTTCTGAACGCAGCATGTGACGTCACCAGCACGAAGCGTCCAACTTGCGAACTACACGAGTTGGCAACACTCAAAATGTGTCACTTTTTTTTGTAAAGCGACACGCTTTTTAAATGTTTTCTGTTGAAGTGTGTTTTTTTTTCCCCTCCCAGTTTAAAGAAGAATTGGCTCTTTTTTTGTTGTTGTTGACGAAGACGTGTCGCGTTCAAAGCCACAGTGACTTTTTGTCAGTTTTCAGAATTTCAACTTGGTGAGTCTGATTTTTTGTAGTTTTCTCCCACCGAGCTAACATTATTAGCACGCTTTTCATAAAAAAAAATGTTTTGTCAACAAGCTATTTTATTTATTTGACAACAGGTCAAAAACACAGGTAGCTAAAGTTGTTTATTTCCATGATAACTCACAATTTTTAAGTAACGTCATTGATAGTTTTTATAAAAACTATCTGGTCTACAGGCTAACGGTACTAGCTAGCTGGCTAACTAAATACTGTTAACGTTAGCTAGCTGGCTAACTAAATACTGTTAACGTTAGCTAGCTGGCTAACTAAATACTGTTAACGTTAGCTAGCTGGCTAACTAAATACTGTTAACGTTAGCTAACTGGCTAACTAAATACTGTTAACGTTAGCTAGCTGGCTAACTAAATACTGTTAACGTTAGCTAGTTATGCTATGTTATATCCATTTAACCAACACGTTGTTCTAAGCGGCTGTCTTTATAACTTGATAATGTGATTTATGAATTGGTGTAAGTTACAGCAGAAGTGTTTAGTTAACAGGTTGTGTAGTGTGAGTTAGCTAGTTAGCCACATTTTGAACTGGGTGGTTAAGGCCAGTATTGACTGTTGAGTCTGCAGACTGTTATATTCACATAACCTTATTTATTACCAGCTTGTCACTGTTATAAAGTACTTAAGTAGAAATACTTTAAAGTACTACTTGGCTAAGTAGTTTTTTTGAGGGGGGGTGTATCTGTACTTTAATTGTATTTTTTTTTTTTTAAGGATTTTAGTTTTTCTTTTGATACTTAAGTATATTTTAAAATAAATACTTTTTAGACTTTTACTCAAGTAGTATTTTACTAGGGTGACTTTCACTTTTACTTGAGTCATGTTCTATGAATATGTCTTTTGCTGTTACTCAAGTATGACGACTGGGGGCTTTTTCCCACCACTGCAGGTCGTTGGTCGTTAGAGGGTCGATGCACATGATTTGATGATAACCTGTTAAAAAACGTTAACCTGGGGTTGTCTGCAAAGATGACAACCACTGGGCCTTTTTTAATTTGGGCTAATCTCGTTCCCCAGACACGTCCGTCCATCTGCAGTGGGGACAAGGGGACAAGGTTAGAGTCAATATAATAGTCTTTGGTTGTAGCTAGCTACATGCTTAACACATGCCATGCTGTTCTCATAGCAGATGGAGACCAGTAGGGATGGCTGGTCTCATAGCAGATGGAACCAGTAGGGATGGCTGTTCTCATAGCAGATGGAGACCAGTAGGGATGGCTGTTCTCATAGCAGATGGAGACCAGTAGGGATGGCTGGTCTCATAGCAGATGGAGACCAGTAGGGATGGCTGGTCTCATAGCAGATGGAGACCAGTAGGGATGGCTGGTCTCATAGCAGATGGAGACCAGTAGGGATGGCTGGTCTCATAGCAGATGGAGACCAGTAGGGATGGCTGGTCTCATAGCAGATGGAGACCAGTAGGGATGGCTGGTCTCATAGCAGATGGAGACCAGTAGGGATGGCTGGTCTCATAGCAGATGGAGACCAGTAGGGATGGCTGGTCTCATAGCAGGTGGAGACCAGTAGGGATGGCTGTTCTCATAGCAGATGGAGACCAGTAGGGATGGCTGTTCTCATAGCAGATGGAGACCAGTAGGGATGGCTGGTCTCATAGCAGATGGAGACCAGTAGGGATGGCTGGTCTCATAGCAGATGGAACCAGTAGGGATGGCTGGTCTCATAGCAGATGGAGACCAGTAGGGATGGCTGTTCTCATAGCAGATGGAGACCAGTAGGGATGGCTGTTCTCATAGCAGATGGAGACCAGTAGGGATGGCTGTTCTCATAGCAGATGGAGACCAGTAGGGATGGCTGGTCTCATAGCAGATGGAGACCAGTAGGGATGGCTGGTCTCATAGCAGATGGAGACCAGTAGGGATGGCTGGTCTCATAGCAGATGGAGACCAGTAGGGATGGCTGGTCTCATAGCAGATGGAGACCAGTAGGGATGGCTGGTCTCATAGCAGATGGAGACCAGTAGGGATGGCTGTTCTCATAGCAGATGGAGACCAGTAGGGATGGCTGGTCTCATAGCAGATGGAGACCAGTAGGGATGGCTGGTCTCATAGCAGATGGAGACCAGTAGGGATGGCTGTTCTCATAGCAGATGGAGACCAGTAGGGATGGCTGGTCTCATAGCAGATGGAGACCAGTAGGGATGGCTGGTCTCATAGCAGATGGAGACCAGTAGGGATGGCTGGTCTCATAGCAGAGCTGGTTCCCCACCTGGTTTTCTGTTTAACTCCAAGACAGCAGCGTTTTAAAAAGTACATCCCAAATGGCACACTATTCCCGATGTCGTGCACTACTTTTGGCCAGGCTCTGAGAGTCAGAAGAAGTGCACTAATTTTATAATAGTAATAAGCTAGTAGAGGTGTGTTCTGTGGTGCTTGTGTTGGCATCGAGACACGATAGGCTCACCTGTCTTTTCACAGAACGTCATCCTGTGATGTTTGACTGGGGTTGGTTGGTGCTCTCTGCTCTGTCCTCCTGTCGTAGCCTGACCCGGCCTGACAGGGTTATTGGTGACTGATCGGTCTGCCTGATGAGGGTTATTGGTGACTGATCGGTCTGCCTGACAGGGTTATTGGTGACTGATCGGTCTGCCTGACAGGGTTATTGGTGACTGATCAGTCTGCCTGACAGGGTTATTGGTGACTGATCAGTCTGCCTGACAGGGTTATTGGTGACTGATCAGTCTGCCTGACAGGGTTATTGGTGACTGATCAGTCTGCCTGACAGGGTTATTGGTGACTGATCAGTCTGCCTGACAGGGTTATTGGTGACTGATCGGTCTGCCTGATGAGGGTTATTGGTGACTGATCGGTCTGCCTGATGAGGGTTATTGGTGACTGATCGGTCTGCCTGATGAGGGTTATTGGTGACTGATCGGTCTGGCTGACAGGGTTATTGGTGACTGATCAGTCTGGCTGACAGGGTTATTGGTGACTGATCAGTCTGGCTGACAGGGTTATTGGTGACTGATCAGTCTGGCTGACAGGGTTATTGGTGACTGATCAGTCTGGCTGACAGGGTTATTGGTGACTGATCAGTCTGGCTGACAGGGTTATTGGTGACTGATCAGTCTGCCTGATGAGGGTTATTGTATGTGACAGTCCAGGGCAGGTTAGGGCTCCAGGTCAATAGGTCACAGTCTGACCTAAAGGCCCATCTGACCTGGACCTCGCTGTATCACTCACTGGCCAGGACCCAATGGCACCCTATTCCCTATATAGTGCACTACTTTACCCGGGACCCTGTATAGGGCACTACTTTACCCGGGGCCCTGTGTAGGGCACTACTTTACCCGGGGCCCTGTGTAGGGCACTGCTTTACCCGGGGCCCTGTATAGGGCAATACTTTACCCGGGGCCCTGTATAGGGGCAGTACTTTAGCGTTCCATTAGAAAGGAGGGATTGGGGTTCTGTACTGTATTACCAGGAGGGATTGGGGTTCTGTGCTGTATTACCAGGAGGGATTGGGTTGTGTGCTGTATTACCAGGAGGGATTGGGGTTCTGTATTGTATTACCAGGTGGGATTGGGTTGTGTGCTGTATTACCAGGAGGGATTGGGTTCTGTATTGTATTACCAGGAGGGATTGGGTTCTGTATTGTATTACCAGGAGGGATTGGGGTTCTGTGCTGTATTACCAGGAGGGATTGGGGTTCTGTACTGTATTACCAGGAGGGATTGGGTTGTGTGCTGTATTACCAGGAGGGATTGGGTTCTGTATTGTATTACCAGGAGGGATTGGGGTTCTGTGCTGTATTACCAGGAGGGATTGGGGTCCTGTACTGTATTACCAGGAGGGATTGGGGTTCTGTGCTGTATTACCAGGAGGGATTGGGGTTCTGTATTGTATTACCAGGAGGGATTGGGGTTCTGTGCTGTATTACCAGGAGGGATTGGGTTCTGTATTGTATTACCAGGAGGGATTGGGGTTCTGTGCTGTATTACCAGGAGGGATTGGGGTCCTGTGCTGTATTACCAGGAGGGATTGGGGTTCTGTATTGTATTACCAGGAGGGATTGGGGTTCTGTGCTGTATTACCAGGAGGGATTGGGGTTCTGTGCTGTATTACCAGGAGGGATTGGGGTTCTGTATTGTATTACCAGGAGGGATTGGGTTCTGTATTGTATTACCAGGAGGGATTGGGGTTCTGTGCTGTATTACCAGGAGGGATTGGGGTTCTGTACTGTATTACCAGGAGGGATTGGGTTGTGTGCTGTATTACCAGGAGGGATTGGGTTCTGTATTGTATTACCAGGAGGGATTGGGGTTCTGTGCTGTATTACCAGGAGGGATTGGGGTCCTGTACTGTATTACCAGGAGGGATTGGGGTTCTGTGCTGTATTACCAGGAGGGATTGGGGTTCTGTATTGTATTACCAGGAGGGATTGGGGTTCTGTGCTGTATTACCAGGAGGGATTGGGTTCTGTATTGTATTACCAGGAGGGATTGGGGTTCTGTGCTGTATTACCAGGAGGGATTGGGGTCCTGTGCTGTATTACCAGGAGGGATTGGGGTTCTGTATTGTATTACCAGGAGGGATTGGGGTTCTGTGCTGTATTACCAGGAGGGATTGGGGTTCTGTGCTGTATTACCAGGAGGGATTGGGGTTCTGTGCTGTATTACCAGGAGGGATTGGGGTTCTGTATTGTATTACCAGGAGGGATTGGGGTTCTGTGCTGTATTACCAGGAGGGATTGGGGTTCTGTGCTGTATTACCAGGAGGGATTGGGGTTCTGTACTGTATTACCAGGAGGGATTGGGGTTCTGTGCTGTATTACCAGGAGGGATTGGGGTTCTGTGCTGTATTACCAGGAGGGATTGGGGTTCTGTGCTGTATTACCAGGAGGGATTGGGTTCTGTGCTGTATTACCAGGAGGGATTGGGGTTCTGTGCTGTATTACCAGGAGGGATTGGGGTTCTGTGCTGTATTACCAGGAGGGATTGGGGTTCTGTGCTGTATTACCAGGAGGGATTGGGGTTCTGTATTGTATTACCAGGAGGGATTGGGTTCTGTATTGTATTACCAGGAGGGATTGGGGTTCTGTGCTGTATTACCAGGAGGGATTGGGGTTCTGTATTGTATTACCAGGAGGGATTGGGGTTCTGTGCTGTATTACCAGGAGGGATTGGGGTTCTGTGCTGTATTACCAGGAGGGATTGGGGTTCTGTGCTGTATTACCAGGAGGGATTGGGGTTCTGTGCTGTATTACCAGGAGGGATTGGGGTTCTGTACTGTATTACCAGGAGGGATTGGGGTTCTGTGCTGTATTACCAGGAGGGATTGGGGTTCTGTGCTGTATTACCAGGAGGGATTGGGGTTCTGTGCTGTATTACCAGGAGGGATTGGGTTCTGTGCTGTATTACCAGGAGGGATTGGGGTTCTGTACTGTATTACCAGGAGGGATTGGGTTCTGTACTGTATTACCAGGAGGGATTGGGGTTCTGTGCTGTATTACCAGGAGGGATTGGGGTTCTGTGCTGTATTACCAGGAGGGATTGGGTTCTGTGCTGTATTACCAGGAGGGATTGGGTTCTGTGCTGTATTACCAGGAGGGATTGGGGTTCTGTGCTGTATTACCAGGAGGGATTGGGGTTCTGTATTGTATTACCAGGAGGGATTGGGGTTCTGTGCTGTATTACCAGGAGGGATTGGGGTTCTGTATTGTATTACCAGGAGGGATTGGGGTTCTGTGCTGTATTACCAGGAGGGATTGGGGTTCTGTGCTGTATTACCAGGAGGGATTGGGGTTCTGTACTGTATTACCAGGAGGGATTGGGGTTCTGTATTGTATTACCAGGAGGGATTGGGGTTCTGTATTGTATTACCAGGAGGGATTGGGGTTCTGTGCTGTATTACCAGGAGGGATTGGGTTCTGTGCTGTATTACCAGGAGGGATTGGGGTTCTGTGCTGTATTACCAGGAGGGATTGGGTTCTGTGCTGTATTACCAGGAGGGATTGGGGTTCTGTGCTGTATTACCAGGAGGGATTGGGGTTCTGTATTGTATTACCAGGAGGGATTGGGGTTCTGTGCTGTATTACCAGGAGGGATTGGGGTTCTGTGCTGTATTACCAGGAGGGATTGGGTTCTGTGCTGTATTACCAGGAGGGATTGGGGTTCTGTGCTGTATTACCAGGAGGGATTGGGGTTCTGTGCTGTATTACCAGGAGGGATTGGGGTTCTGTGCTGTATTACCAGGAGGGATTGGGGTTCTGTACTGTATTACCAGGAGGGATTGGGTTCTGTGCTGTATTACCAGGAGGGATTGGGTTCTGTGCTGTATTACCAGGAGGGATTGGGTTCTGTGCTGTATTACCAGGAGGGATTGGGTTCTGTGCTGTATTACCAGGAGGGATTGGGGTTCTGTACTGTATTACCAGGAGGGATTGGGGTTCTGTGCTGTATTACCAGGAGGGATTGGGTTGCCATGGTAATTTCTGAACCAGGACACCTGAGGAATAAGGTGTGTCTCTTCCTCCACCAGGTGCTGTTGTCTGTAACATCCAGGTGAGCTCACCTGTGGCTGTGGGAGGACATCACTTACCTGACCCATCAGACTCACCTGCAGGACAGACAGAACCACGCCCCAGAGCAGACACAACTCACCTGGACAGACAGAACCACGCCCCAGAGCAGACACAACTCACCTGGACAGACAGAACCACGCCCCAGAGCAGACACAACTCACCTGCAGGACAGACAGAACCACGCCCCAGAGCAGATACAACTCACCTGCAGGACAGACAGAACCACGCCCCAGAGCAGATACAACTCACCTGCAGGACAGACAGAACCACGCCCCAGAGCAGATACAACTCACCTGGACAGACAGAACCACGCCCCAGAGCAGACACAACTCACCTGGACAGACAGAACCACGCCCCAGAGCAGACACAACTCACCTGGACAGACAGAACCACGCCCCAGAGCAGACACAACTCACCTGGACAGACAGAACCACGCCCCAGAGCAGATACAACTCACCTGCAGGACAGACAGAACCACGCCCCAGAGCAGACACAACTCACCTGGACAGAAGACCCAGCTCACCTGGACAGAAGACCCAACTCACCTGGACAGAAGACCCAGCCCACCTGCAGTCCTGAAGGTATCCCAGAGTTCCACCAGGTAAGGAGTAGACACACAGATCTGTAACCACCAAGCTGTGGGTTTGCCTGTCTCTCCTCTGAGCCTCTACTGCTGTGGGTTTGCCTGTCTCTCCTCTGAGCCTCTACTACTGTGGGTTTGCCTGTCTCTCCTCTGAGCCTCTACTACTGTGGGTTTGCCTGTCTCTCTGAGCCTCTACTACTGTGGGTTTGCCTGTCTCTCTTCTGAGCCTCTACTACTGTGGGTTTGCCTGTCTCTCTGAGCCTCTACTCCTGTGGGTTTGCCTGTCTCTCCTCTGAGCCTCTACTACTGTGGGTTTGCCTGTCTCTCCTCTGAGCCTCTACTACTGTGAGTTTGCCTGTCTCTCTGAGCCTCTACTACTGTGAGTTTGCCTGTCTCTCTGAGCCTCTACTACTGTGAGTTTGCCTGTCTCTCTGAGCCTCTACTACTGTGGGTTTGCCTGTCTCTCCTCTGAGCCTCTACTACTGTGGGTTTGCCTGTCTCTCTGAGCCTCTACTACTGTGAGTTTGCCTGTCTCTCTGAGCCTCTACTACTGTGGGTTTGCCTGGCTCTCCTCTGAGCCTCTACTCCTGTGGGTTTGCCTGTCTCTCCTCTGAGCCTCTACTACTGTGGGTTTGCCTGTCTCTCCTCTGAGCCTCTACTCCTGTGGGTTAGACTTTCTCTCCTCTGAGCCTCTACTACTGTGGGTTTGCCTGTCTCTCCTCTGAGCCTCTACTCCTGTGGGTTTGCCTGTCTCTCCTCTGAGCCTCTACTGCTGTGGGTTTGCCTGTCTCTCTGAGCCTCTACTCCTGTGGGTTTGCCTGTCTCTCTTCTGAGCCTCTACTACTGTGGGTTTGCCTGTCTCTCCTCTGAGCCTCTACTCCTGTGGGTTTGCCTGTCTCTCCTCTGAGCCTCTACTACTGTGGGTTTGCCTGTCTCTCCTCTGAGCCTCTACTGCTGTGGGTTTGCCTGTCTCTCCTCTGAGCCTCTACTCCTGTGGGTTTGCCTGTCTCTCCTCTGAGCCTCTACTACTGTGGGTTTGCCTGTCTCTCTGAGCCTCTACTCCTGTGGGTTTGCCTGTCTCTCCTCTGAGCCTCTACTACTGTGGGTTTGCCTGTCTCTCTTCTGAGCCTCTACTACTGTGGGTTTGCCTGTCTCTCTGAGCCTCTACTACTGTGGGTTTGCCTGTCTCTCTGAGCCTCTACTCCTGTGGGTTTGGTTTCCCATCAGCCTGTTGTCCTGATCTATTTGTTAGGGTCCGCCTCTCGTTCTCCCTTTCCACCAATGACACTGACCCAGTTAGGGTCCGCCTCTCGTTCTCCCTTTCCACCAATGGCACTGACCCAGTTAGGGTCCGCCTCTCGTTCTCCCTTTCCACCAATGACACTGAGCCAGTTAGGGTCCGCCTCTCGTTCTCCCTTTCCACCAATGACACTGACCCAGTTAGGGTCCGCCTCTCGTTCTCCCTTTCCACCAATGACACTGACCCAGTTAGGGTCCGCCTCTCGTTCTCCCTTTCCTCCAATGGCACTGAGCCAGTTAGGGTCCGCCTCTCGTTCTCCCTTTCCTCCAATGGCACTGACCCAGTTAGGGTCCGCCTCTCGTTCTCCCTTTCCACCAATGACACTGACCCAGTTAGGGTCCGCCTCTCGTTCTCCCTTTCCACCAATGACACTGACCCAGTTAGGGTCCGCCTCTCGTTCTCCCTTTCCACCAATGACACTGACCCAGTTAGGGTCCGCCTCTCGTTCTCCCTTTCCTCCAATGACACTGACCCAGTTAGGGTCCGCCTCTCGTTCTCCCTTTCCACCAATGACACTGACCCAGTTAGGGTCCGCCTCTCGTTCTCCCTTTCCTCCAATGACACTGACCCAGTTAGGGTCCGCCTCTCGTTCTCCCTTTCCACCAATGACACTGACCCAGTTAGGGTCCGCCTCTCGTTCTCCCTTTCCTCCAATGGCACTGACCCAGTTAGGGTCCGCCTCTCGTTCTCCCTTTCCACCAATGACACTGACCCAGTTAGGGTCCGCCTCTCGTTCTCCCTTTCCACCAATGACACTGACCCAGTTAGGGTCCGCCTCTCGTTCTCCCTTTCCACCAATGGCACTGACCCAGTTAGGGTCCGCCTCTCGTTCTCCCTTTCCACCAATGGCACTGAGCCAGTTAGGGTCCGCCTCTCGTTCTCCCTTTCCACCAATGACACTGACCCAGTTCGGGTCCGCCTCTCGTTCTCCCTTTCCACCAATGGCACTGACCCAGTTAGGGTCCGCCTCTCGTTCTCCCTTTCCACCAATGGCACTGACCCAGTTAGGGTCCGCCTCTCCTTCTCCCTTTCCACCAATGACACTGACCCAGTTCGGGACACCGTCTTCCAGCTGATGGTGAAACTCGAGTCTCACCACATTATTTCTGCCTCGTTAACAAATTCACCTTGTTGCTCCTATGAACAGAGAAAGTGAAATTCCTTGATATTTAGAAAAACGACCCAAGCTTCTAATAATAACAATGCAGGTCTATCGATACACTTTTCACCTCATTCATTACTGTTGACAGCTCTGAGTGGCACGAAGGACGAAGGCACGTGTTGACAGCTCTGAGTGGGACGAAGGACGAAGGCACGTGTTGACAGCTCTGAGTGGGACGAAGGACGAAGGCACGTGTTGACAGGGCTGAGTGGGACGAAGGACGAAGGCACGTGTTGACAGGGCTGAGTGGACGAAGGACGAAGGCACGTGTTGACAGGGCTGAGTGGACGAAGGACGAAGGCACGTGTTGACAGCTCTGAGTGGACGAAGGACGAAGGCACGTGTTGACAGGGAGGAGTGGACGAAGGACGAAGGCACGTGTTGACAGCTCTGAGTGGGACGAAGGACGAAGGCACGTGTTGACAGGGAGGAGTGGACGAAGGACAAAGGCACGGGTTGACAGCTCTGAGTGGGACGAAGGACGAAGGACAAAGGCACGTGTTGACAGCTGGCTGAGTGGACGAAGGACAGAAGGCACGTGTTGACAGCGCTGAGTGGACGAAGGACGAAGGCACGTGTTGACAGCTCTGAGTGGACGAAGGACGAAGGCACGTGTTGACAGCTCTGAGTGGACGAAGGACGAAGGCACGTGTTGACAGCGCTGAGTGGACGAAGGACGAAGGCACGTGTTGACAGCTCTGAGTGGACGAAGGACGAAGGCACGTGTTGACAGGGCTGAGTGGGACGAAGGACGAAGGCACGTGTTGACAGCTCTGAGTGGGACGAAGGACGAAGGCACGTGTTGACAGCTCTGAGTGGGACGAAGGACGAAGGCACGTGTTGACAGCTCTGAGTGGGACGAAGGACGAAGGCACGTGTTGACAGCTCTGAGTGGGACGAAGGACGAAGGCACGTGTTGACAGCTCTGAGTGGGACGAAGGACGAAGGCACGTGTTGACAGCTCTGAGTGGACGAAGGACGAAGGACAAAGGCACGTGTTGACAGCTCTGAGTGGACGAAGGACGAAGGCACGTGTTGACAGCTCTGAGTGGGACGAAGGACGAAGGCACGTGTTGACAGCTCTGAGTGGGACGAAGGACGAAGGCACGTGTTGACAGCTCTGAGTGGGACGAAGGACAAAGGCACGTGTTGACAGCTCTGAGTGGGACGAAGGACGAAGGCACGTGTTGACAGTCTCTCTCTCTCTCTCTCTCTCTAGTCATGGGTTTTAAACGTTTTGGCGATGGACCAGTCTGCGACCACAAGCTCTATAGGATCTAGCAGCACCTTCATCCACAACTTTCTGGAGTTTTTTTCCCCACTTCTTTCTCTCTGACGTTCTCTATTCGCCGCAGAGCTCTCGCTGCTTAGCAACAGCCGCCAGACAGAGTGCCATCGGGGAGTGCGGTTATGAACTTCTCCTTGAAGCGTATAGGCTTGTCCTGCTGTGGACATAATCTCAACCGAGCTTTCAGAGGATCCTTTCTCAGACTCTGTAGAGTTAAAGGGTTGAGTTATGACATAAAGGACCGATTGGTGGGGGGGGGGAAGAGAGAGTCGATAGGTTAGAAGGAAGGACAAGAATAATTTTTAACGCTGCTTTAGGTTATGTATGATATATTAGGAGAAGTATATGCCACAAATTGAAACTGGAAACGCTTATCTCCCTCACTAGCTTTAAGCACCAGCTGTCAGAGCAGCTCCCAGATCACTGCACCTGTACACAGCCCATCTATAATTTAGCCCCAAACAACTACCTCTTCCCCTACTGTATTTATTTATTTAGCTCCTTTGCACCCCATTATTTCTATTTGTACTTTGCACTTTCTTCCACTACAAATCTACCATTCCAGTGTTTTACTTGCTATATTGTATTTACTTTGCCACCATGGCCTATTTATTGCCTTTACCTCCCTTATCTCACCTCATTTGCTCACATTGTATATAGTCTTATTTTTCTACTGTATTATTGACTGTATGTTTGTTTTACTCCATGTGTAACTCTGTGTTGTTGTATGTTGTCAAACTGCTTTGCTTTATCTTGGCCAGGTCGCAGTTGCAAATGAGAACTTGTTCTCAACTAGCCTACCTGGTTAAATAAAGGACTTGTTCTCAACTGGCCTACCTGGTTAAATAAAGGACTTGTTCTCAACTGGCCTACCTGGTTAAATAAAGGACTTGTTCTCAACTAGCCTAGCTGGTTAAATAAAGGACTTGTTCTCAACTAGCCTACCTGGTTAAATAAAGGACTTGTTCTCAACTAGCCTAGCTGGAGTTAATCTATTCATGGGTCGCATGTTTCGTCATTATATTGTTTTGAACGTTTTGTTTTGGACTGATGCCCGACCTGAGCATTCTACTCAATGCATCGTCAATGAGCGCTGGTGAAGATTTCATTAAAAGTGTGTATTAGTGGCTTGGAAATAGAATGACATTGAAAAGGAGGCAAATAATTAGTAAGAAAAACCTTTTGTCATTATTTTTGATGTTGCCAGATTAACTTTAGATGCAGTATAACGTTAGCTAGCTAGCGAAGATTGAGGGGAGGCCACCAGATTGACTTTAGATGCAGTATAACGTTAGCTAGTTAGCGAAGATTGAGGGGCGGCCACCAGATTGACTTTAGATGCAGTATAACGTTAGCTAGCTAGCGAAGATTGAGGGGCGGCCACCAGATTGACTTTAGATGCAGTATAACGTTAGCTAGCTAGCGAAGATTGAGGGGAGGCCACCAGATTGACTTTAGATGCAGTATAATGTTAGCTAGCTAGCTAGCGAAGATTGAGGGGAGGCCACCAGATTGACTTTAGATGCAGTATAACGTTAGCTAGCTATCGAAGATTGAGGGGAGGCCACCAGATTGACTTTAGATGCAGTATAACGTTAGCTAGCTATCGAAGATTGAGGGGAGGCCACCAGATTGACTTTAGATGCAGTATAACGTTAGCTAGCTAGCTAGCGAAGATTGAGGGGAGGCCACCAGATTGACTTTAGATGCGGTATTCAGTGCATTCGGAAAGTATTCAGACCCCTTGACTTTTTCCACATTTTATGTTACAGCCATATTCGAAAATGGACTAAATACAAAATATTATCAGCAATCTACACACAGTGCCTCATAATGACATAAACAGGTTAAGAATTTTTTTTGCAAATGATTTACATAAGTATTCAGACCCTTTGCTATGCATTTTACATTTTAGTCATTTAGCAGACGCTCTTATCCAGAGCGACTTACAGTAGTGAATGCATACATATCATACAATTTTTTTGTTGTTTGTACTGGCCCCCCGTGGGAATCGAACCCACAACGCTGGCGTTGCAAACACCATGCTCTACCAACTGAGCCACAGGGACTCTAAACTGAGCTCAGGTGCATCCTGTTTCCATTGAACATCCTTAATGTTTCTACACCCTGATTGGAGTCCATCTGTGGTAAATTCAATTGATTAGACATGATTTGGAAAGGCACACACCTGTCTATATAAGGTCCCACAGTTGACAGTGCATGTCAGAGTAAAAACCAAGCCATGAGGTCAAAGGAATTGTACTTAGAGCAGTATTGTGTCGAGGCACAGGTCTGGGGAAGGGCACCAAAACATTTCTGCTGCATTGAAGGTCCCCAAGAACGCAGTGGCCTCCATCGTTCTTAAATGGAAGAAGTTTGGAACCACCAAGACTCTTCCTAGAGCTGGCCGCCCGGCCAAACTGAGCAATCGGGGGAGAAGGGCCTTGGTCAGGGAGGTGACCAAGAACCCGATGGTCACTCTGACAGAGCTCCAGAGTTCCTCTGTGGAGATGGGAGAACCTTCCAGAAGGACAACCATCTCTGCAGCACTCCACCAATCAGGCCTTTATGGTAGAGTGGCCAGACGGAAGCCACTCCTCAGTAAAAGGCACATGACAGCCCGCTTGGAGTTTGCCAAAAGGCACCTAAAGGACTCAGACCATGAGAAACAAGATGCACTGGTCTGATGAAACCAAGATTGAACTCTTTGGCCTGAAAGCCAAGCATCACGTCTGGAGGAAACCTGGCACCATCCCTACGGTGAAGCATGGTGGTGGCAGCATCATGCCGTGGGGATGTTTTTCAGCAGCAGGGACTGGGAGACTAGTCAGGATCGAGGGAAAGATGAACGGTGCAAAGTACAGAGAGATCCTTGATGAAAACCTGCTCCAGAGCGCTCAGGACCTCAGACTGGGGGCGAAGGTTCACCGTCCAACAGGACAACGACCCTAAGCACACAGCCAAGACAGCACAGGAATGGCTTCGGGACAAGTCTCTGAATGGCCCTGCCAGAGCCCGGACTTGAACCCGATCTAAACATCTCTGGAGAGATCTGAAAATAGCTGTGCAGCGACGCTCCCCATCCAACCTGACAGAGCTTGAGAGGATCTGCAGAGAAGAATGGGAGAAACTCCCCAAATACAGGTGTGCCAAGCTTGTAGCGTCATACCCAAGAAGACTAGAGGCTGTAATCGCTGCCAAAAGGTGCTTCAACAAAGTACTGAGTAAAGGGTCTGAATACTGATGTAAATGTGATATTTAATTTTTTTCTCTAAAAACCTGTTTTTGCTTTGTCATTATGTGGTATTAAATGATTTAATCAATTGTATGGTCCTATCCAAGCTTCGGCCCACGGACCCTTGTGGTCCCGGCCGAGCTTCGGCCCACGGACCCTTGTGGTCCCGGCCGAGCTTCGGCCCACGGACCCTTGTGGTCCCGGCCGAGCTTCGGCCCACGGACCCTTGTGGTCCCGGCCGAGCTTCGGCCCACGGACCCTTGTGGTCCCGGCCGAGCACACGTGAAGCCACAGCCTGTTGTTACTGGCTGGGATAGACCTGTAGCTGGGAGGGTTCTATCTAGTGCACTATATAGGGAAGAGGGTGCTGTTTAGGACGCTGGCTGTGTTTGTCGGGCCTCTTGGTGACTGATCCCATACAACAGCTGCTTAGCATCACTAGGAGGCCTATGGAGCCCTGTCAGTCCTCTCCCTGAGACTGCAGCCTCTCCCTCCCACACACTGCAGCATTTAAACACTCTTCAAATGCTGCAGAGAGCCCAGGTTAAAGGCTAAACGCCATCAGATTCCATCTGCCCGTCTCTCCATAAACACTACGATAGCTGATGTCTGCTTGGGAGTGCTTTGAGTTCACTGGTCTGTAACAGACTAGACCAGGGCTGGGTAGACTAGACCGGGGCTGGGGTAAACTAGACCGGGGCTGGGTAGACTAGACCGGGGCTGGGTAGACTAGACCGGGGCTGGGGTAGACTAGACCGGGGCTGGGTAGACTAGACCGGGGCTGGGGTAAACTAGACCAGGGCTGGGTAGACTAGACCGGGGCTGGGTAGACTAGACCGGGGCTGGGTAGACTAGACCGGGGCTGGGGTAGACTAGACCGGGGCTGGGTAGACTAGACCGGGGCTGGGGTAGACTAGACCAGGGCTGGGTAGACTAGACCGGGGCTGGGTAGACTAGACCGGGGCTGGGTAGACTAGACCGGGGCTGGGTAGACTAGACCGGGGCTGGGGTAAACTAGACCGGGGCTGGGTAGACTAGACCGGGGCTGGGGTAAACTAGACCGGGGCTGGGTAACTAGACCGGGGCTGGGGTAAACTAGACCGGGGCTGGGTAACTAGACCGGGGCTGGGGTAAACTAGACCGGGGCTGGGGTAAACTAGACCGGGGGCTGGGGTAAACTAGACCGGGGCTGGGGTAGACTAGACCGGGGCTGGGGTAAACTAGACCGGGGCTGGGGTAAACTAGACCGGGGCTGGGGTAGACTAGACCGGGGGCTGGCGGGTAAACTAGACCGGGGGCTGGCTGGGTAGACTAGACCGGGGGCTGGCTGGGTAGACTAGACCGGGGGCTGGCTGGGTAGACTAGACCGGGGGCTGGCTGGGTAGACTAGACCGGGGGCTGGCTGGGTAGACTAGACCGGGGGCTGGCTGGGTAGACTAGACCGGGGGCTGGCTGGGTAGACTAGACCGGGGGCTGGCTGGGTAGACTAGACCGGGGGCTGGCTGGGTAGACTAGACCGGGGGCTGGCTGGGTAGACTAGACCGGGGGCTGGGTAACTAGACCGGGGGCTGGGGTAAACTAGACCGGGGGGCTGGCCGGGTAGACTAGACCGGGGGGCTGGCCGGGTAGACTAGACCGGGGGGCTGGCCGGGTAGACTAGACCCGGGGGGCTGGCCGGGTAGACTAGACCCGGGGGCTGGCCGGGTAGACTAGACCCGGGGGCTGGCCGGGTAGACCGGGGGCTGGGCGCCGGGGGCTGGGTAGACCGGGGGTTGGGTAAACTAGACCGGGGGGTTGGGTAAACTAGACCGGGGGGTTGGGTAAACTAGACCGGGGGCTGGGTAAACTAGACCGGGGGCTGGGTAAACTAGACCGGGGCTGGGGTAAACTAGACCGGGGGTTGGGTAAACTAGACCGGGGGGTTGGGTAAACTAGACCGGGGGCCGGGTAAACTAGACCGGGGGGCCGGGTAAACTAGACCGGGGGTTGGGTAAACTAGACCGGGGGCTGGGTAAACTAGACCGGGGGTTGGGTAAACTAGACCGGGGGCTGGGTAAACTAGACCGGGGGCTGGGTAAACTAGACCGGGGGTTGGGTAAACTAGACCGGGGGTTGGGTAAACTAGACCGGGGGCTGGGTAAACTAGACCGGGGGCTGGGTAAACTAGACCGGGGGTATCTCAGTCTCCTCTAGATGGACGTTCTGTTCTCAGAACATGAGCTGGTGGTTTCTAAACGTTGCAGTTTGGGCTGGGTTTGCTGGTGGTTTCTAAACGTTGTAGTTTGGGCCGGGTTTGCTGGTGGTTTCTAAACGTTGTAGTTTGGGCCGGGTTTGCTGGTGGTTTCTAAACGTTGTAGTTTGGGCCGGGTTAGCTGGTGGTTTCTAAACGTTGCAGTTTGGGCTGGGTTTGCTGGTGGTTTCTAAACTGTTGTCTTGTAGTTTGGGCTGGGTTTGCTGGTGGTTTCTAAACGTTGTAGTTTGGGCCGGGTTTGCTGGTGGTTTCTAAACGTTGCAGTTTGGGCTGGGTTTGCTGGTGGTTTCTAAACGTTGCCTTGTAGTTTGGGCTGGGTTTGCTGGTGGTTTCTAAACGTTGCAGTTTGGGCTGGGTTTGCTGGTGGTTTCTAAACGTTGTAGTTTGGGCTGGGTTTGCTGGTGGTTTCTAAACGTTGCAGTTTGGGCTGGGTTTGCTGGTGGTTTCTAAACGTTGTAGTTTGGGCTGGGTTTGCTGGTGGTTTCTAAACGTTGTAGTTTGGGCCGGGTTTGCTGGTGGTTTCTAAACGTTGTAGTTTGGGCCGGGTTTGCTGGTGGTTTCTAAACGTTGCAGTTTGGGCTGGGTTTGCTGGTGGTTTCTAAACGTTGCAGTTTGGGCTGGGTTTGCTGGTGGTTTCTAAATGTTGTAGTTTGGGCCGGGTTTGCTGGTGGTTTCTAAACGTTGCAGTTTGGGCCGGGTTTGCTGGTGGTTTCTAAACGTTGTAGTTTGGGCTGGGTTTGCTGGTGGTTTCTAAACGTTGCAGTTTGGGCTGGGTTTGCTGGTGGTTTCTAAACGTTGCAGTTTGGGCTGGGTTTGCTGGTGGTTTCTAAACGTTGTCTTGTAGTTTGGGCTGGGTTTGCTGGTGGTTTCTAAACGTTGCAGTTTGGGCCGGGTTTGTGTTAGAATGTTTTTTCAGTCGTGAGTCATGCAGACACTCGCTTTCAGATTTCAATCATGGACGGAGTGGTTCTTCACGTGTGTGTGTGTGTGTGTGTGTGTGTGTGTGTGTGAGACAGCTCCATACTGTACATAATAGACTGTGGAGCACATGGAGAGTAGGAGAGAGCTGACAGCAGCCTGGAGCGACGGAACCAGTGGGAGGAGAATCGTGACAGCCGGTCTGCCGCAAGTAATATGGAGAGGGAGCTGGAGACGGAGAGAGACTGAAATGAGAGAGGGAAGGAAGGAGACTGGAGGAGAGAGGGATGAAGGAAGGAGACTGGATGAGAGGGATGAAGGAAGGAGGAGAGGGAAGGAATGAGACTGAATGATGGAGGGAAGGAAGGAAGGAGGCTGGAGGAGAGAGGGATGGAGGAAGGAGAGCAGATGTAGGAGTGCATGCAGAATCCATCACGCGCTGCCAAGCTGAGGCCCATCCAGTCTGTTTCTGTGTCTACGCGACTGGTGTCTCATGTCCTCTACACCAGAGTGGGGAGACTGGTGTCTCATGTCCTCTACAACAGAGAGGTACGAGTCCTGTTGTCCTCATTCTGACACCTCATATATCTACCCCAGAGGGGGACGAGTCCTGTTGTCCTCATACTGACGTCATATATCTACCCCAGAGGGGGACGAGTCCTGTTGTCCTCATTCTGACACCTCATATATCTACCCCAGAGAGGTACGAGTCCTGTTGTCCTCATACTGACACCTCATATATCTACCCCAGAGAGGCACGAGTCCTGTTGTCCTCTCATATATCTACCCCAGAGAGGGACGAGTCCTCTCATACTGACACCTCATATATCTACCCCAGAGGGGGACGAGTCCTCTCATACTGACACCTCATATATCTACCCCAGAGAGGGACGAGTCCTCTCATACTGACACCTCATATATCTACCCCAGAGAGGTACGAGTCCTCTCATACTGACGTCATATATCTACCCCAGAGAGGTACGAGTCCTGTTGTCCTCATACTGACACCTCATATATCTACCCCAGAGAGGTACGAGTCCTGTTGTCCTCATACTGACACCTCATATATCTACCCCAGAGAGGTACGAGTCCTGTTGTCCTCTCATACTGACACCTCATATATCTACCCCAGAGAGGTACGAGTCCTGTTGTCCTCTCATATATCTACCCCAGAGGGGGACGAGTCCTCTCATACTGACACCTCATATATCTACCCCAGAGAGGTACGAGTCCTGTTGTCCTCTCATATATCTACCCCAGAGAGGTACGAGTCCTGTTGTCCTCTCATATATCTACCCCAGAGAGGTACGAGTCCTGTTGTCCTCTCATATATCTACCCCAGAGAGGTACGAGTCCTGTTGTCCTCTCATATATCTACCCCAGAGAGGTACGAGTCCTGTTGTCCTCTCATATATCTACCCCAGAGAGGTACGAGTCCTGTTGTCCTCTCATATATCTACCCCAGAGAGGTACGAGTCCTGTTGTCCTCTCATATATCTACCCCAGAGAGGGACGAGTCCTGTTGTCCTCTCATATATCTACCCCATAGAGGTACGAGTCCTGTTGTCCTCTCATATATCTACCCCAGAGAGGTACGAGTCCTGTTGTCCTCTCATATATCTACCCCAGAGAGGTACGAGTCCTGTTGTCCTCTCATATATCTACCCCAGAGAGGGACGAGTCCTGTTGTCCTCTCATATATCTACCCCAGAGAGGGACGAGTCCTGTTGTCCTCTCATATATCTACCCCAGAGAGGTACGAGTCCTGTTGTCCTCTCATATATCTACCCCAGAGAGGTACGAGTCCTGTTGTCCTCTCATATATCTACCCCAGAGAGGGACGAGTCCTGTTGTCCTCTCATATATCTACCCCAGAGAGGTACGAGTCCTGTTGTCCTCTCATATATCTACCCCAGAGAGGTACGAGTCCTGTTGTCCTCTCATATATCTACCCCAGAGAGGTACGAGTCCTGTTGTCCTCTCATATATCTACCCCAGAGAGGTACGAGTCCTGTTGTCCTCTCATATATCTACCCCAGAGAGGTACGAGTCCTGTTGTCCTCTCATATATCTACCCCAGAGAGGTACGAGTCCTGTTGTCCTCTCATATATCTACCCCAGAGAGGGACGAGTCCTGTTGTCCTCTCATATATCTACCCCAGAGAGGTACGAGTCCTGTTGTCCTCTCATATATCTACCCCAGAGAGGTACGAGTCCAGCCTTTTTTCTCTGCATCTTTCTCCTGTTTTTATTTGAAGCTCTGATTTCCTGTTTTCTCCGACCTGTTGCACGAACACCGTGCGTTACCATGGTATCGGCTGGTTCAGTTATTTATTTATTATTGCGTACGACTCTGGGGATAAATGTTCCAGTCCGTACAGGGCTGATGGTTCAGGAAGCCTCTCTCTCTTAGCAGGCTGAATGTTCCAGTCCGTACAGGGCTGATGGTTCAGGAAACCTCTCTTAGCAGGCTGAATGTTCCAGTCCGTACAGGGCTGATGGTTTAGGAAGCCTCTCTCTCTTAGCAGGCTGAATGTTCCAGTCCGTACAGGGCTGATGGTTTAGGAAGCCTCTCTCTCTTAGCAGGCTGAATGTTTCAGTCCGTACAGGGCTGATGGTTTAGGAAGCCTCTCTCTCTTAGCAGGCTGAATGTTCCAGTCCGTACAGGGCTGATGGTTTAGCCCATAACCTTCAGTCTGGATCTGCTCTAATCTCTACAGTAACCTTTAGTCTGGATCTACTGTAATCTCTACAGTAACCTTCAGTCTGGATCTACTGTAATCTCTACAGTAACCTTTAGTCTGGATCTACTGTAATCTCTACAGTAACCTTCAGTCTGGATCTACTGTAATCTCTACAGTAACCTTCAGTCTGGATCTACTGTAATCTCTACATTAACCTTTAGTCTGGATCTACTGTAATCTCTACAGTAACCTTCAGTCTGGATCTACTGTAATCTCTACAGTAACCTTCAGTCTGGATCTACTGTAATCTCTACAGTAACCTTCAGTCTGGATCTACTGTAATCTCTACAGTAACCTTTAGTCTGGATCTACTGTAATCTCTACATTAACCTTCAGTCTGGATCTACTGTAATCTCTACAGTAACCTTCAGTCTGGATCTGCCGTAATCTCTACAGTAACAGTAACCTTTAGTCTGGATCTACTGTAATCTCTACAGTAACCTTCAGTCTGGATCTACTGTAATCTCTACAGTAACCTTCAGTCTGGATCTACTGTAATCTCTACAGTAACCTTCAGTCTGGATCTACTGTAATCTCTACAGTAACCTTTCATTGTGAAGTCTTCCCTGAAGAGGACAATAACAGATTTGATGTTTTCAATTATCTTTCATCCCCTTTTTAATAATATCACATTTCTGACGCTCGAATTTCCCATTTTACCAAACTGCTATTCTGACCAGCAGGCCGTATAAAGCCTCCCTCTCTCACCCTTTTGGTTTCTGGACGCAGGATATGCCTGTTAACCTGTCATGGCTAGGGGGCAGCATTTATGTCTAAGATGTAAGAGGTTAAACAGGGAGAAGAACATTTCAATCGTTCGGTGTCTTACTGCGACTTGGACAGAGACACCGCTGCCTGCTAGGACTGACTTGAGACGGACAGAACTTCCTGCCAGCTGAAGTAGGCAGGAAGGCAGACAGGCAGGCAGGCAGGCAGGCAGACAGACCAGCGTGTCTTGGCGACAGGCTGGGGGAGACAGGCAGGCAGACAGGCGGGCAGGCAGACAGGCGGGCAGGCAGGCAGACAGGCAGGCAGGCAGACAGGCAGGCAGGCAGACAGGCAGACAGGCAGACAGACAGACAGACAGGCCAGCGTGTCTTGGCGACAGGCTGGGGGAGACAGGCAGGCAGACAGACAGACAGACAGACCAGCGTGTCTTGGCGACAGGCTGGGGAAGACAGACAGACAGACAGACAGACCAGCGTGTCTTGGCGACAGGCTGGGGGAGACAGACAGGCAGGCAGACAGACAGACAGACCGACAGACAGACAGACAGACAGACAGACAGACAGACAGACAGACAGACAGGCCAGCGTGTCTTGGCGACAGGCTGGGGGAGACAGACAGGCAGACAGACAGACAGACTGACAGACAGACAGGCCAGCGTGTCTTGGCGACAGGCTGGGGGAGACAGGCAGACAGACAGACAGACAGACAGACCAGCGTGTCTTGGCCCCTCTCTCTCCCTCTCTCTCCTTCCTCTCCCTCTCTCTCCTTCCTCCCCCTCTGCCCTGGCCTCTCTCTCCTTCCTCTGCCCTGGCCCCTCTCTCTCTCTCTCTCCTACCTCTGCCCTGGCCTCTCTCTCTCTCTCTCTCTCTCTCTCTCTCTCTCTCTCTCTCTCTTCTCTCTCTCTCTCTCTCTCTCCTACCTCTGCCCTGGCCCCTCTCTCTCTCTCTCTCTCTCTCTCTCTCTCTCTCTCTCTCTCTCTCTCTCCTACCTCTGCCCTGGCCTCTCTCTCCTACCTCTGCCCTGGCCCCTCTCTCTCTCTCTCTCTCCTTCCTCTCCCTCTCTCTCCTTCCTCCCCCTCTGCCCTGGCCTCTCTCTCTCTCTCTCTCTCTCTCTCTCTCTCTCTCCTACCTCTGCCCTGGCCTCTCTCTCCTTCCTCTGCCCTGGCCCCTCTCTCTCTCTCTCTCTCTCTCTCTCTCTCTCTCTCTCTCTCTCTCCTACCTCTGCCCTGGCCTCTCTCTCCTTCCTCCCCCCTCTCCCCCTCTCCCTCTATTCAGCAGGCCAACGATGCTATTCCTCTATTCTAATGACTCATATGGAAGAAGTGTCTATCTAGTTGAACCTGTCTGGGTAGGGGGATGGGGACAGAGAGGGGGGGATGGGGACAGAGAGGGGGGGATGGGACAGAGAGGGGGGATGGGGACAGAGAGGGGGGGATGGGGACAGAGAGGGGGGGATGGGGACAGAGAGGGGGGGGATGGGGACAGAGAGGGGGGGATTGGGACAGAGAGAGGGGGGGATGGGGACAGAGAGGGGGGGATGGGGACAGAGAGGGGGGGGATGGGGACAGAGAGGGGGGGATGGGGACAGAGAGGGGGGGATGGGGACAGAGAGGGGGGGATGGGGACAGAGAGGGGGGGATGGGGACAGAGAGGGGGGGGGATGGGGACAGAGAGGGGGGGGATTGGGACAGAGAGGGGGGGGATGGGGACAGAGAGGGGGGGGGATGGGGACAGAGAGGGGGGGGGATGGGGACAGAGAGGGGGGGGGGATGGGGACAGAGAGGGGGGGGGATGATGTGACCTCTTTTGTTTGGTGTATTTATTTGAAAAGCGGTGTGTCCTAGAAAACCCTGAGCCAACAACACCACCATATAACTGTCTGGGGTATACAACACCAACACCACCATATAGCTGTCTGGGGTATACAACACCACCACCAACATATAGCTGTCTGGGGTATACAACACCAACACCACCATATAGCTGTCTGGGGTATACAATACCAACACCACCATATAGCTGTCTGGGGTATACAACACCAACACCACCATATAGCTGTCTGGGGTATACAACACCACCATATAGCTGTCTGGGGTATACAACACCAACATATAGCTGTCTGGGGTATACAACACCAACACCACCATATAGCTGTCTGGGGTATACAACACCAACACCAACATATAGCTGTCTGGGGTATACAACACCACCACCACCATATAGCTGTCTGGGGTATACAACACCAACACCACCATATAGCTGTCTGGGGTATACAACACCAACACCAACATATAGCTGTCTGGGGTATACAACACCACCACCACCATATAGCTGTCTGGGGTATACAACACCAACACCAACATATAGCTGTCTGGGGTATACAACACCAACATATAGCTGTCTGGGGTATACAACACCAACACCACCATATAGCTGTCTGGGGTATACAACACCAACATATAGCTGTCTGGGGTATACAACACCAACACCACCATATAGCTGTCTGGGGTATACAACACCACCATATAGCTGTCTGGGGTATACAACACCAACACCACCATATAGCTGTCTGGGGTATACAACACCACCATATAGCTGTCTGGGGTATACAACACCAACACCACCATATAGCTGTCTGGGGTATACAACACCACCATATAGCTGTCTGGGGTATACAACACCAACACCACCATATAGCTGTCTGGGGTATACAACACCAACATATAGCTGTCTGGGGTATACAACACCAACACCACCATATAGCTGTCTGGGGTATACAACACCAACATATAGCTGTCTGGGGTATACAACACCAACACCACCATATAGCTGTCTGGGGTATACAACACCACCATATAGCTGTCTGGGGTATACAACACCACCATATAGCTGTCTGGGGTATACAACACCACCATATAGCTGTCTGGGGTATACAACACCACCATATAGCTGTCTGGGGTATACAACACCACCATATAGCTGTCTGGGGTATACAACACCAACACCACCATATAGCTGTCTGGGGTATACAACACCACCACCACCATATAGCTGTCTGGGGTATACAACACCACCATATAGCTGTCTGGGGTATACAACACCAACACCACCATATAGCTGTCTGGGGTATACAACACCAACACCAACATATAGCTGTCTGGGGTATACAACACCAACACCACCATATAGCTGTCTGGGGTATACAACACCACCACCACCATATAGCTGTCTGGGGTATACAACACCAACACCACCATATAGCTGTCTGGGGTATACAACACCACCACCACCATATAGCTGTCTGGGGTATACAACACCACCACTATAGCTGTCTGGGGTATACAACACCACCACCACATATAGCTGTCTGGGGTATACAACACCACCACCACCATATAGCTGTCTGGGGTATACAACACCAACACCACCATATAGCTGTCTGGGGTATACAACACCACCATATAGCTGTCTGGGGTATACAACACCACCACCACCATATAGCTGTCTGGGGTATACAACACCACCATATAGCTGTCTGGGGTATACAACACCAACACCACCATATAGCTGTCTGGGGTATACAACACCACCACCACCATATAGCTGTCTGGGGTATACAACACCACCATATAGCTGTCTGGGGTATACAACACCACCATATAGCTGTCTGGGGTATACAACACCAACACCACCATATAGCTGTCTGGGGTATACAACACCAACACCACCATATAGCTGTCTGGGGTATACAACACCAACACCACCATATAGCTGTCTGGGGTATACAACACCAACACCACCATATAGCTGTCTGGGGTATACAACACCAACACCACCATATAGCTGTCTGGGGTATACAACACCAACACCACCATATAGCTGTCTGGGGTATACAACACCAACACCACCATATAGCTGTCTGGGGTATACAACACCACACCACCATATAGCTGTCTGGGGTATACAACACCAACATATAGCTGTCTGGGGTATACAACACCACCATATAGCTGTCTGGGGTATACAACACCACCACCACCATATAGCTGTCTGGGGTATACAACACCAACACCACCATATAGCTGTCTGGGGTATACAACACCAACACCACCATATAGCTGTCTGGGGTATACAACACCACCATATAGCTGTCTGGGGTATACAACACCAACACCACCATATAGCTGTCTGGGGTATACAACACCAACACCACCATATAGCTGTCTGGGGTATACAACACCACCATATAGCTGTCTGGGGTATACAACACCACCATATAGCTGTCTGGGGTATACAACACCAACACCACCATATAGCTGTCTGGGGTATACAACACCAACACCACCATATAGCTGTCTGGGGTATACAACACCAACACCACCATATAGCTGTCTGGGGTATACAACACCAACACCACCATATAGCTGTCTGGGGTATACAACACCAACACCACCATATAGCTGTCTGGGGTATACAACACCACCACCACCATATAGCTGTCTGGGGTATACAACACACACCACCATATAGCTGTCTGGGGTATACAACACCAACACCACCATATAGCTGTCTGGGGTATACAACACCACCATATAGCTGTCTGGGGTATACAACACCAACACCACCATATAGCTGTCTGGGGTATACAACACCAACACCACCATATAGCTGTCTGGGGTATACAACACCAACACCACCATATAGCTGTCTGGGGTATACAACACCAACACCACCATATAGCTGTCTGGGGTATACAACACCAACACCACCATATAGCTGTCTGGGGTATACAACACCAACACCACCATATAGCTGTCTGGGGTATACAACACCACCATATAGCTGTCTGGGGTATACAACACCACCATATAGCTGTCTGGGGTATACAACACCACCATATAGCTGTCTGGGGTATACAACACCACCATATAGCTGTCTGGGGTATACAACACCACCACCATATAGCTGTCTGGGGTATACAACCACCCACCATATAGCTGTCTGGGGTATACAACACCAACACCACCATATAGCTGTCTGGGGTATACAACACCAACACCACCATATAGCTGTCTGGGGTATACAACACCACCATATAGCTGTCTGGGGTATACAACACCAACACCACCATATAGCTGTCTGGGGTATACAACACCAACACCACCATATAGCTGTCTGGGGTATACAACACCACCATATAGCTGTCTGGGGTATACAACACCCACCATATAGCTGTCTGGGGTATACAACACCACCATATAGCTGTCTGGGGTATACAACACCACCACCATATAGCTGTCTGGGGTATACAACACCACCACCATATAGCTGTCTGGGGTATACAACACCACCATATAGCTGTCTGGGGTATACAACACCAACACCACCATATAGCTGTCTGGGGTATACAACACCAACACCACCATATAGCTGTCTGGGGTATACAACACCACCATATAGCTGTCTGGGGTATACAACACCAACACCACCATATAGCTGTCTGGGGTATACAACACCAACACCACCATATAGCTGTCTGGGGTATACAACACCACCATATAGCTGTCTGGGGTATACAACACCAACACCACCATATAGCTGTCTGGGGTATACAACACCACCACCACCATATAGCTGTCTGGGGTATACAACACCAACACCACCATATAGCTGTCTGGGGTATACAACACCACCATATAGCTGTCTGGGGTATACAACACCACCATATAGCTGTCTGGGGTATACAACACCACCATATAGCTGTCTGGGGTATACAACACCACCACCATATAGCTGTCTGGGGTATACAACACCAACACCACCATATAGCTGTCTGGGGTATACAACACCAACACCACCATATAGCTGTCTGGGGTATACAACACCACCATATAGCTGTCTGGGGTATACAACACCAACACCACCATATAGCTGTCTGGGGTATACAACACCACACCATATAGCTGTCTGGGGTATACAACACCAACACCACCATATAGCTGTCTGGGGTATACAACACCAACACCACCATATAGCTGTCTGGGGTATACAACACCACCATATAGCTGTCTGGGGTATACAACACCAACACCACCATATAGCTGTCTGGGGTATACAACACCAACACCACCATATAGCTGTCTGGGGTATACAACACCACCATATAGCTGTCTGGGGTATACAACACCAACCACCATATAGCTGTCTGGGGTATACAACACCAACACCACCATATAGCTGTCTGGGGTATACAACACCAACACCACCATATAGCTGTCTGGGGTATACAACACCAACACCACCATATAGCTGTCTGGGGTATACAACACCACCATATAGCTGTCTGGGGTATACAACACCAACACCACCATATAGCTGTCTGGGGTATACAACACCACCACCACCATATAGCTGTCTGGGGTATACAACACCACCACCACCATATAGCTGTCTGGGGTATACAACACCAACACCACCATATAGCTGTCTGGGGTATACAACACCAACACCACCATATAGCTGTCTGGGGTATACAACACCACCACCACCATATAGCTGTCTGGGGTATACAACACCAACACCACCATATAGCTGTCTGGGGTATACAACACCACCACATATAGCTGTCTGGGGTATACAACACCAACACCACCATATAGCTGTCTGGGGTATACAACACCACCACCATATAGCTGTCTGGGGTATACAACACCAACACCACCATATAGCTGTCTGGGGTATACAACACCAACACCACCATATAGCTGTCTGGGGTATACAACACCAACACCATCATATAGCTGTCTGGGGTATACAACACCAACACCACCATATAGCTGTCTGGGGTATACAACACCAACACCACCATATAGCTGTCTGGGGTATACAACACCACCATATAGCTGTCTGGGGTATACAACACCAACACCACCATATAGCTGTCTGGGGTATACAACACCACCACCACCATATAGCTGTCTGGGGTATACAACACCAACACCACCATATAGCTGTCTGGGGTATACAACACCACCATATAGCTGTCTGGGGTATACAACACCAACACCACCATATAGCTGTCTGGGGTATACAACACCAACACCACCATATAGCTGTCTGGGGTATACAACACCAACACCACCATATAGCTGTCTGGGGTATACAACACCAACACCACCATATAGCTGTCTGGGGTATACAACACCAACACCACCATATAGCTGTCTGGGGTATACAACACCCACCATATAGCTGTCTGGGGTATACAACACCAACACCACCATATAGCTGTCTGGGGTATACAACACCACCATATAGCTGTCTGGGGTATACAACACCAACACCACCATATAGCTGTCTGGGGTATACAACACCAACACCACCATATAGCTGTCTGGGGTATACAACACCACCATATAGCTGTCTGGGGTATACAACACCAACCATATAGCTGTCTGGGGTATACAACACCAACACCACCATATAGCTGTCTGGGGTATACAACACCAACACCACCATATAGCTGTCTGGGGTATACAACACCACACCACCATATAGCTGTCTGGGGTATACAACACCACACCATATAGCTGTCTGGGGTATACAACACCAACACCACCATATAGCTGTCTGGGGTATACAACACCACACCACCATATAGCTGTCTGGGGTATACAACACCAACACCACCATATAGCTGTCTGGGGTATACAACACCAACACCACCATATAGCTGTCTGGGGTATACAACACCACCATATAGCTGTCTGGGGTATACAACACCAACACCACCATATAGCTGTCTGGGGTATACAACACCACCATATAGCTGTCTGGGGTATACAACACCACCACCATATAGCTGTCTGGGGTATACAACACCAACACCACCATATAGCTGTCTGGGGTATACAACACCACCATATAGCTGTCTGGGGTATACAACACCAACACCACCATATAGCTGTCTGGGGTATACAACACCCACCATATAGCTGTCTGGGGTATACAACACCAACACCACCATATAGCTGTCTGGGGTATACAACACCACCCATATAGCTGTCTGGGGTATACAACACCAACCATATAGCTGTCTGGGGTATACAACACCAACACCACCATATAGCTGTCTGGGGTATACAACACCAACACCACCATATAGCTGTCTGGGGTATACAACACCACCACCATATAGCTGTCTGGGGTATACAACACCACCACCATATAGCTGTCTGGGGTATACAACACCACCACCACCATATAGCTGTCTGGGGTATACAACACCAACACCACCATATAGCTGTCTGGGGTATACAACACCAACACCACCATATAGCTGTCTGGGGTATACAACACCAACACCACCATATAGCTGTCTGGGGTATACAACACCACCATATAGCTGTCTGGGGTATACAACACCACCATATAGCTGTCTGGGGTATACAACACCACACCACCATATAGCTGTCTGGGGTATACAACACCAACACCACCATATAGCTGTCTGGGGTATACAACACCAACACCACCATATAGCTGTCTGGGGTATACAACACCAACACCACCATATAGCTGTCTGGGGTATACAACACCAACACCACCATATAGCTGTCTGGGGTATACAACACCAACACCACCATATAGCTGTCTGGGGTATACAACACCAACACCACCATATAGCTGTCTGGGGTATACAACACCAACACCACCATATAGCTGTCTGGGGTATACAACACCAACACCACATATAGCTGTCTGGGGTATACAACACCCACCATATAGCTGTCTGGGGTATACAACACCAACACCACCATATAGCTGTCTGGGGTATACAACACCAACACCACCATATAGCTGTCTGGGGTATACAACACCACACATATAGCTGTCTGGGGTATACAACACCAACACCACCATATAGCTGTCTGGGGTATACAACACCAACACCACATATAGCTGTCTGGGGTATACAACACCACCACCATATAGCTGTCTGGGGTATACAACACCAACACCACCATATAGCTGTCTGGGGTATACAACACCAACACCACCATATAGCTGTCTGGGGTATACAACACCACACCACCATATAGCTGTCTGGGGTATACAACACCACCACCACCATATAGCTGTCTGGGGTATACAACACCACCACCACCATATAGCTGTCTGGGGTATACAACACCACCATATAGCTGTCTGGGGTATACAACACCAACACCACCATATAGCTGTCTGGGGTATACAACACCAACACCACCATATAGCTGTCTGGGGTATACAACACCAACCATATAGCTGTCTGGGGTATACAACACCAACCCATATAGCTGTCTGGGGTATACAACCACCACCATATAGCTGTCTGGGGTATACAACACCCACCCATATAGCTGTCTGGGGTATACAACACCCACCATATAGCTGTCTGGGGTATACAACACCACACCACCATATAGCTGTCTGGGGTATACAACACCAACACCACCATATAGCTGTCTGGGGTATACAACACCAACACCACCATATAGCTGTCTGGGGTATACAACACCACCATATAGCTGTCTGGGGTATACAACACCAACACCACCATATAGCTGTCTGGGGTATACAACACCAACACCACCATATAGCTGTCTGGGGTATACAACACCAACACCACCATATAGCTGTCTGGGGTATACAACACCAACACCACCATATAGCTGTCTGGGGTATACAACACCACACCACCATATAGCTGTCTGGGGTATACAACACCAACACCACCATATAGCTGTCTGGGGTATACAACACCAACATATAGCTGTCTGGGGTATACAACACCACCATATAGCTGTCTGGGGTATACAACACCACCACCACCATATAGCTGTCTGGGGTATACAACACCAACACCACCATATAGCTGTCTGGGGTATACAACACCACCATATAGCTGTCTGGGGTATACAACACCAACACCACCATATAGCTGTCTGGGGTATACAACACCAACACCACCATATAGCTGTCTGGGGTATACAACACCAACACCATATAGCTGTCTGGGGTATACAACACCAACACCACCATATAGCTGTCTGGGGTATACAACACCACCATATAGCTGTCTGGGGTATACAACACCAACACCACCATATAGCTGTCTGGGGTATACAACACCACCCATATAGCTGTCTGGGGTATACAACACCACACATATAGCTGTCTGGGGTATACAACACCACACCACCATATAGCTGTCTGGGGTATACAACACCACCATATAGCTGTCTGGGGTATACAACACCAACACCACCATATAGCTGTCTGGGGTATACAACACCACCACCACCATATAGCTGTCTGGGGTATACAACACCACCATATAGCTGTCTGGGGTATACAACACCAACACCACCATATAGCTGTCTGGGGTATACAACACCAACACCACCATATAGCTGTCTGGGGTATACAACACCAACACCACCATATAGCTGTCTGGGGTATACAACACCACCACCACCATATAGCTGTCTGGGGTATACAACACCAACACCACCATATAGCTGTCTGGGGTATACAACACCACCACCACCATATAGCTGTCTGGGGTATACAACACCACCACCATATAGCTGTCTGGGGTATACAACACCACCACCACCATATAGCTGTCTGGGGTATACAACACCACCACCACCATATAGCTGTCTGGGGTATACAACACCAACACCACCATATAGCTGTCTGGGGTATACAACACCAACCATATAGCTGTCTGGGGTATACAACACCACCACCACCATATAGCTGTCTGGGGTATACAACACCACCATATAGCTGTCTGGGGTATACAACACCAACACCACCATATAGCTGTCTGGGGTATACAACACCACCACCACCATATAGCTGTCTGGGGTATACAACACCACCATATAGCTGTCTGGGGTATACAACACCACCATATAGCTGTCTGGGGTATACAACACCAACACCACCATATAGCTGTCTGGGGTATACAACACCAACACCACCATATAGCTGTCTGGGGTATACAACACCAACACCACCATATAGCTGTCTGGGGTATACAACACCACACCACCATATAGCTGTCTGGGGTATACAACACCAACACCACCATATAGCTGTCTGGGGTATACAACACCAACACCACCATATAGCTGTCTGGGGTATACAACACCAACACCACCATATAGCTGTCTGGGGTATACAACACCAACACCACCATATAGCTGTCTGGGGTATACAACACCAACACCACCATATAGCTGTCTGGGGTATACAACACCAACACCACCATATAGCTGTCTGGGGTATACAACACCAACCATATAGCTGTCTGGGGTATACAACACCACCACATATAGCTGTCTGGGGTATACAACACCACCACCACCATATAGCTGTCTGGGGTATACAACACCAACACCACCATATAGCTGTCTGGGGTATACAACACCAACACCACCATATAGCTGTCTGGGGTATACAACACCACCATATAGCTGTCTGGGGTATACAACACCAACACCACCATATAGCTGTCTGGGGTATACAACACCAACACCACCATATAGCTGTCTGGGGTATACAACACCACCATATAGCTGTCTGGGGTATACAACACCACCATATAGCTGTCTGGGGTATACAACACCAACACCACCATATAGCTGTCTGGGGTATACAACACCAACACCACCATATAGCTGTCTGGGGTATACAACACCAACACCACCATATAGCTGTCTGGGGTATACAACACCAACACCACCATATAGCTGTCTGGGGTATACAACACCAACACCACCATATAGCTGTCTGGGGTATACAACACCACCACCACCATATAGCTGTCTGGGGTATACAACACCAACACCACCATATAGCTGTCTGGGGTATACAACACCAACACCACCATATAGCTGTCTGGGGTATACAACACCCACCATATAGCTGTCTGGGGTATACAACACCAACACCACCATATAGCTGTCTGGGGTATACAACACCAACACCACCATATAGCTGTCTGGGGTATACAACACCAACACCACCATATAGCTGTCTGGGGTATACAACACCAACACCACCATATAGCTGTCTGGGGTATACAACACCAACACCACCATATAGCTGTCTGGGGTATACAACACCAACACCACCATATAGCTGTCTGGGGTATACAACACCACCATATAGCTGTCTGGGGTATACAACACCACCATATAGCTGTCTGGGGTATACAACACCACCATATAGCTGTCTGGGGTATACAACACCAACACCACCATATAGCTGTCTGGGGTATACAACACCAACACCACCATATAGCTGTCTGGGGTATACAACACCACCATATAGCTGTCTGGGGTATACAACACCAACACCACCATATAGCTGTCTGGGGTATACAACACCAACACCACCATATAGCTGTCTGGGGTATACAACACCACCACCATATAGCTGTCTGGGGTATACAACACCAACACCATATAGCTGTCTGGGGTATACAACACCAACACCACCATATAGCTGTCTGGGGTATACAACACCACCATATAGCTGTCTGGGGTATACAACACCACCATATAGCTGTCTGGGGTATACAACACCACCATATAGCTGTCTGGGGTATACAACACCACACCCCATATAGCTGTCTGGGGTATACAACACCACCACCATATAGCTGTCTGGGGTATACAACACCACCATATAGCTGTCTGGGGTATACAACACCAACACCACATATAGCTGTCTGGGGTATACAACACCAACACCACCATATAGCTGTCTGGGGTATACAACACCACCATATAGCTGTCTGGGGTATACAACACCAACACCACCATATAGCTGTCTGGGGTATACAACACCAACACCACCATATAGCTGTCTGGGGTATACAACACCACACCATATAGCTGTCTGGGGTATACAACACCAACACCACCATATAGCTGTCTGGGGTATACAACACCACCACCACCATATAGCTGTCTGGGGTATACAACACCAACACCACCATATAGCTGTCTGGGGTATACAACACCACCATATAGCTGTCTGGGGTATACAACACCACCATATAGCTGTCTGGGGTATACAACACCACCCATATAGCTGTCTGGGGTATACAACACCACCATATAGCTGTCTGGGGTATACAACACCAACACCACCATATAGCTGTCTGGGGTATACAACACCAACACCACCATATAGCTGTCTGGGGTATACAACAACCACCATATAGCTGTCTGGGGTATACAACACCAACACCACCATATAGCTGTCTGGGGTATACAACACCACACCACCATATAGCTGTCTGGGGTATACAACACCAACACCACCATATAGCTGTCTGGGGTATACAACACCAACACCACCATATAGCTGTCTGGGGTATACAACACCACCACCATATAGCTGTCTGGGGTATACAACACCAACACCACATATAGCTGTCTGGGGTATACAACACCAACACCACCATATAGCTGTCTGGGGTATACAACACCAACCATATAGCTGTCTGGGGTATACAACACCAACACCACCATATAGCTGTCTGGGGTATACAACACCAACACCACCATATAGCTGTCTGGGGTATACAACACCAACACCACCATATAGCTGTCTGGGGTATACAACACCAACACCACCATATAGCTGTCTGGGGTATACAACACCACCACCATATAGCTGTCTGGGGTATACAACACCAACATATAGCTGTCTGGGGTATACAACACCAACACCACCATATAGCTGTCTGGGGTATACAACACCAACACCACCATATAGCTGTCTGGGGTATACAACACCACCACCATATAGCTGTCTGGGGTATACAACACCAACCACCTTATAGCTGTCTGGGGTATACAACACCAACACCACCATATAGCTGTCTGGGGTATACAACACCACACCACCATATAGCTGTCTGGGGTATACAACACCAACACCACCATATAGCTGTCTGGGGTATACAACAACACCACCATATAGCTGTCTGGGGTATACAACACCACACCACCATATAGCTGTCTGGGGTATACAACACCACACCACCATATAGCTGTCTGGGGTATACAACACCACACCACCATATAGCTGTCTGGGGTATACAACACCACCATATAGCTGTCTGGGGTATACAACACCAACACCACCATATAGCTGTCTGGGGTATACAACACCAACACCACCATATAGCTGTCTGGGGTATACAACACCACCACCACCATATAGCTGTCTGGGGTATACAACACCACCCACCATATAGCTGTCTGGGGTATACAACACCACCACCACCATATAGCTGTCTGGGGTATACAACACCACCATATAGCTGTCTGGGGTATACAACACCACACACCATATAGCTGTCTGGGGTAT